>NW_027141957.1:0-31214 GCF_036365525.1 Heterodontus francisci
GTGGGGTTGAGGAAGTAGGTGTGTGTGTGTGGATTGATTAGGGGGTGAGAGAGTGTGGTGTTGTGGATTGATTAGAGGGTGAGTTGTGTGTGTGTGTGGATTGATTAGAGGGTGAGAGAATTTGTGGTGTGGATTGATTAGAGGGTGAGAGTGTGTGGTGGATTGATTAGGGGGTGAGAGTGTGTGGTGTGATTGATTAGGGGTGAGAGTGTGTGTGTGTGTGGATTGATATAGGGGTGAGAGTGTGTGTGTGTGTGGATTGATTAGAGGGTGAGAGTGTGTGTGTGTGGATTGATTAGAGGGTGAGAGTGTGTGTGTGTGTGGATTGATTAGGGGGTGAGAGTGTGTGTGGATTGATTAGAGGGTGAGAGTGTGTGTGTGTGTGGATTGATTAGGGGTGAGAGAGTGTGTGTGTGGATTGATTAGGGGTGAGAGTGTGTGTGTGTGGATTGATTAGGGGGTGAGAGTGTGTGTGTGTGTGTGGATTGATTAGAGGGTGAGAGTGTGTGTGTGTGGATTGATTAGGGGGTGAGAGTGTGTGTGTGTGTGGATTGATTAGAGGGTGAGAGTGTGTGTGTGTGGATTGATTAGAGGTGAGAGTGTGTGTGTGGATTGATTAGAGGGTGAGAGTGTGTGTGTGTGATTGATTAGGGGTGAGTGTGTGTGTGTGGATGATTAGGGTGAGAGTGTGTGTGTGTGGATTGATAGGGGTGAGAGTGTGTGTGTGTGGATTGATTAGAGGGTGAGAGTGTGTGTGTGTGGATTGATTAGAGGGTGAGAGTGTGTGTGTGTGGATTGATTAGAGGGTGAGAGTGTGTGTGTGTGGATTGATTAGGGGTGAGAGTGTGTGTGTGTGGATTGATTAGAGGGTGAGAGTGTGTGTGTGTGGATTGATTAGAGGGTGAGAGTGTGTGTGTGTGGATTGATTAGGGGTGAGAGTGAGTGTGTGTGTGGATTGATTAGAGGGTGAGAGTGTGTGTGTGTGGATTGATTAGAGGGTGAGAGTGTGTGTGTGTGATTGATTAGAGGGTGAGAGTGTGTGTGTGTGGATTGATTAGAGGGTGAGAGTGTGTGTGTGTGGATTGATTAGGGGTGAGAGTGTGTGTGTGTGTGATTGATTAGGGGGTGAGAGAGTGTGTGTGTGGATTGATTAGGGGTGAGAGTGTGTGTGTGTGATTGATTAGAGGGTGAGAGTGTGTGTGTGTGGATTGATTAGGGGGTGAGAGTGTGTGTGTGTGGATTGATTAGAGGGTGAGAGTGTGTGTGTGTGGATTGATTAGGGGTGAGAGAGTGTGTGTGTGGATTGATTAGGGGGTGAGAGTGTGTGTGTGTGTGGATTGATTAGAGGGTGAGAGTGTGTGTGTGTGGATTGATTAGGGGGTGAGAGAGTGTGTGTGTGGATTGATTAGGGGTGAGAGTGTGTGTGTGTGTGAATTGATTAGGGGGTGAGAGTGTGTGTGTGTGGATTGATTAGAGGGTGAGAGTGTGTGTGTTGTGATTGATTAGAGGGTGAGAGTGTGTGTGTGTGGATTGATTAGAGGGTGAGAGTGTGTGTGTGATTGATTAGGGGGTGAGAGTGTGTGTGTGTGGATTGATTAGAGGGTGAGAGTGTGTGTGTGTGGATTGATTAGAGGGTGAGAGTGTGTGTGTGTGGATTGATTAGGGGTGAGAGTGTGTGTGTGTGGATTGATTAGGGGTGAGAGTGTTTGTGTGTGTGATTGATTAGAGGGTGAGAGTGTGTGTGTGGATTGATTAGATGGTGAGAGTGTGTGTGTGTGGATTGATTAAGGGTGAGTGTGTGTGTGTGTGAAGTGAGAGTGTGTGTGGATTGATTAGAGGTGAGAGTGTGTGTGTGTGGATTGATTAGAGGGTGAGAGTGTGTGTGTGTGGATTGATTAGAGGGTGAGAGTGTGTGTGTGGATTGATTAGAGGGTGAGATTGTGTGTGTGTGGATTGATTAGAGGGTGAGAGTGTGTGTGTGTTGGATTGATTAGAGGGTGAGAGTGTGTGTGTGTGGATTGATTAGAGGGTGAGAGTGTGTGTGTGTGGATTGATTAGAGGGTGAGAGTGTGTGTGTGTGGATTGATTAGAGGGTGAGAGTGTGTGTGTGTGGATTGATTAGAGGGTGAGAGTGTGTGTGTGGATTGATTAGAGGGTGAGCGTGTGTGTGTGTGGATTGATTAGAGGGTGAGAGTGTGTGTGTGTGGATTGATTAGAGGTGAGAGTGTGTGTGTGTGGATTGATTAGAGGGTGAGAGTGTGTGTGTGGATTGATTAGAGGTGAGAGTGTGTGTGTGTGGATTGATTAGAGGGTGAGAGTGTGTGTGTGTGGATTGATTAGAGGGTGAGAGTGTGTGTGTGGATTGATTAGAGGGTGAGAGTGTGTGTGTGTGATTGATTAGAGGTGAGAGAGTGTGTGTGTGTGTGGATTGATTGGAGGGTGAGCGTGTGTGTGTGTGGATTGATTAGAGGGTGAGAGTGTGTGTGTGGATTGATTAGATGGTGAGAGTGTGTGTGTGTGGATTGATTAGAGGTGAGAGAGTGTGTGTGTGTGGATTGATTAGAGGGTGAGAGTGTGTGTGTGTGGATTGATTAGAGGGTGAGAGTGTGTGTGTGTGGATTGATTAGATGGTGAGAGTGTGTGTGTGTGATTGATTAGAGGGTGAGAGTGTGTGTGTGTGGATTGATTGGAGGGTGAGTGTGTGTGTGTGTGGATTGATTAGAGGTGAGAGTGTGTGTGTGTGGATTGATTAGAGGGTGAGAGTGTGTGTGTGTGGATTGATAGATGGTGAGAGTGTGTGTGTGTGGATTGATTAGAGGGTGAGAGAGTGTGTGTGTGTGGATTGATTAGAGGGCGAGAGTGTGTGTGTGTGGATTGATTAGAGGGTGAGAGTGTGTGTGTGTGGATTGATTAGAGGGTGAGAGTGTGTGTGTGTGGATTGATTAGATGGTGAGAGTGTGTGTGTGTGGATTGATTAGATGGTGAGAGAGTGTTTGTGTGGATTGATTAGATGGTGAGAGTGTGTGTGTGTGGATTGATTAGAGGGTGAGAGAGTGTGTGTGTGTGTGGATTGATTAGAGGGTGAGAGTGTGTGTGTGTGGATTGATTAGAGGGTGAGAGTGTGTGTGTGTGGATTGATTAGATGGTGAGAGTGTGTGTGTGTGGATTGATTAGAGGGTGATAGTGTGTGTGTGTGGATTGATTGGAGGGTGAGTGTGTGTGTGTGGATTGATTAGAGGGTGAGAGTGTGTGTGTGTGGATTGATTAGAGGGTGAGAGTGTGTGTGTGTGGATTGATTAGATGGTGAGAGTGTGTGTGTGTGGATTGATTAGAGGGTGAGAGAGTGTGTGTGTGTGGATTGATTAGAGGGCGAGAGTGTGTGTGTGTGGATTGATTAGAGGTGAGAGAGTGTGTGTGTGTGGATTGATTAGAGGGTGAGAGTGTGTGTGTGTGGATTGATTAGATGGTGAGAGTGTGTGTGTGTGGATTGATTAGAGGGTGAGAGTGTGTGTGTGTGGATTGATTGGAGGGTGAGTGTGTGTGTGTGTGGATTGATTAGAGGGTGAGAGTGTGTGTGTGTGGATTGATTAGAGGGTGAGAGTGTGTGTGTGTGGATTGATTAGAGGGTGAGAGTGTGTGTGTGTGGATTGATTAGATGGTGAGAGTGTGTGTGTGTGGATTGATTAGAGGGTGAGAGTGTGTGTGTGTGGATTGATTGGAGCGTGAGAGAGTGTGAGTGTGGATTGTTTAGAGGGTGAGAATGTGTGTGTGTGGATTGATTAGAGGTTGAGAATGTGTGTGTGTGGATTGATTAGGGGGTGAGAGTGTGTGTGTGTGGATTGATTAGAAGGTGAATGTGTGTGTGTGTGGATTGATCAGAGGGTGAGAGTGTGTGTGTGTGGATTGATTAGAGGTGAGAGAGTGTGTGTGGATTGATTAGAGGGTGAGAGTGTGTGTGTGTGGATTGGTTAGAGGGTGAGAGTGTGTGTGTGTGGATTGATTAGGGGGTGAGAGTGTGTGTGTGTGGATTGATTAGATGGTGAGAGTGTGTGTGTGGATTGATTAGAGGGTGAGAGTGTGTGTGTGGATTGATTAGATGGTGAGAGAGTGTGTGTGGATTGATTAGAGGGTGAGAGTGTGTGTGTGTGGATTGATTAGAGGGAGAGAGTGTGTGTGTGGACTGATTAGAGGGTGAGAGTGTGTGTGTGGATTGATTAGGGGGTGAGAGTGTGTGTGTGTGGATTGATTAGATGGTGAGAGAGTGTGTGTGTGGATTGATTAGAGGGTTAGAGTGTGTTTGTGTGGATTGATTAGATGGTGAGAGAGTGTGTGTGGATTGATTAGGGGGTGAATGTGTGTGTGTGTGTGGATTGATTAGAGGGAGAGAGTGTGTGTGTGGATTGATTAGAGGGTGAGAGTGTGTGTGTGGATTGATTAGGGGGTGAGAGTGTGTGTGTGTGGATTGATTAGATGGTGAGAGAGTGTGTGTGGATTGATTAGGGGGTGAGAGTGTGTGTCTGTGTGGATTGATTAGATGGTGAGAGAGTGTGTGTGTGGATTGATTAGAGGGTGAGAGTTTGTGTGTGTGGATTGATTAGATGGTGAGAGTGTGTGTGTGTGGATTGATTAGAGGGTGAGAGTGTGTGTGTGTGGATTGATTAGAGGGTGAGAGTGTGTGTGTGTGGATTGATTAGAGGGTGAGAGTGTGTGTGTGTGGATTGATTAGAGGGTGAGAGTGTGTGTGTGTGGATTGATTAGAATGTGAGAGAGTGTGTGTGTGGATTGATTAGGGGGTGAGAGTGTGTGTGGATTGATTAGATGGTGAGAGAGTGTGTGTGTGGTTGATTAGAGGGTGAGAGTGTGTGTGTGTGGATTGATGAGATGGTGAGAATGTGTGTGTGTGGATTGATTAGATGGTGAGAGAGTGTGTGTGTGGATTGATTAGAGGGTGAGAGTGTGTGTGTGTGGATTGATTAGATGGTGAGAGTGTGAGTGTGTGGATTGATTAGATGGTGAGAGAGTGTGTGTGTGGATTGATTAGAGGGTGAGAATGTGTTTGTGTGGATTGATTAGATGGTGAGTGTGTGTGTGTGGATTGATTAGATGGTGAGAGTGTGTGTGTGTGGATTGATTAGATGGTGAGAGAGTGTGTGTGTGGATTGATTAGGGGGTGTTGAGTGTGTGTGTGTGGATTGATTAGAGGGTGAGAGTGTGTGTGTGTGGATTGATTAGAGGGTGAGAGTGTGTGTGTGTGGATTGATCAGATGGTGAGAGAGTGTGTGTGTGTGGATTGATTAGAGGGTGAGAGTGTGTGTGTGTGGATTGATTAGAGGGTGAGAGTGTGTGTGTGTGGATTGATTAGAGGGTGAGAGTGTGTGTGTGGATTGATTAGAGGGTGAGCGTGTGTGTGTGTGGATTGATTAGATGGTGAGAGTGTGTGTGTGTGGATTGATTAGAGGGTGAGAGAGTGTGTGTGTGTGGATTGATTAGAGGGTGAGAGTGTGTGTGTGGATTGATCAGAAGGTGAGAGTGTGTGTGTGTGGATTGATTAGAGGGTGAGAGTGTTTGTGTGTGGATTGATTAGAGGTTGAGAGTGTGTGTGTGGATTGATTAGAGGGTGAGAGTGGTGTGTGTGTGGATTGATTAGAGGGTGAGAGAGTGTGTGTGTGTGTGTGGATTGATTGGAGGGTGAGAGTGTGTGTGTGTGGATTGATTAGAGGGTGAGAGTGTGTGTGTGGATTGATTAGATGGTGAGAGTGTGTGTGTGTGGATTGATTAGAGGGTGAGAGAGTGTGTGTGTGTGTGGATTGATTAGAGGGTGAGAGTGTGTGTGTGTGGATTGATTAGAGGGTGAGAGTGTGTGTGTGTGGATTGATTAGATGGTGAGAGTGTGTGTGTGTGGATTGATTAGAGGGTGAGAGTGTGTGTGTGTGGATTGATTGGAGGGTGAGTGTGTGTGTGTGGATTGATTAGAGGGTGAGAGTGTGTGTGTGTGTGGATTGATTAGAGGGTGAGAGTGTGTGTGTGTGGATTGATTAGATGGTGAGAGTGTGTGTGTGTGGATTGATTAGAGGGTGAGAGAGTGTGTGTGTGTGGATTGATTAGAGGGCGAGAGTGTGTGTGTGTGGATTGATTAGAGGGTGAGAGAGTGTGTGTGTGTGGATTGATTAGAGGGTGAGAGTGTGTGTGTGTGGATTGATTAGATGGTGAGAGTGTGTGTGTGTGGATTGATTAGAGGGTGAGAGTATGTGTGTGTGTGGATTGATTGGAGGGTGAGTGTGTGTGTGTGGATTGATTAGATGGTGAGAGTGTGTGTGTGTGGATTGATTAGAGGGTGAGAGTGTGTGTGTGTGGATTGATTAGAGGGTGAGAGTGTGTGTGTGTGGATTGATTAGAAGGTGAGAGTGTGTGTGTGTGGATTGATTGGAGCGTGAGAGTGTGTGTGTGTGGATTGTTTAGAGGGTGAGAATGTGTGTGTGTGGATTGATTAGAGGTTGAGAATGTGTGTGTGTGGATTGATTAGGGGGTGAGAGTGTGTGTGTGTGGATTGATTAGAAGGTGAGTGTGTGTGTGTGTGATTGATCAGAGGGTGAGAGTGTGTGTGTGTGGATTGATTAGAGGTGAGAGAGTGTGTGTGGATTGATTAGAGGGTGAGAGTGTGTGTGTGTGGATTGGTTAGAGGGTGAGAGTGTGTGTGTGTGGATTGATTAGGGGGTGAGAGTGTGTGTGTGTGGATTGATTAGATGGTGAGAGTGTGTGTGTGGATTGATTAGAGGGTGAGAGTGTGTGTGTGGATTGATTAGATGGTGAGAGAGTGTGTGTGGATTGATTAGAGGGTGAGAGTGTGTGTGTGTGGATTGATTAGAGGGAGAGAGTGTGTGTGTGGACTGATTAGAGGGTGAGAGTGTGTGTGTGGATTGATTAGGGGGTGAGAGTGTGTGTGTGTGGATTGATTAGATGGTGAGAGAGTGTGTGTGTGGATTGATTAGAGGGTTAGAGTGTGTGTGTGTGGATTGATTAGATGGTGAGAGAGTGTGTGTGGATTGATTAGGGGTGAATGTGTGTGTGTGTGGATTGATTAGAGGGAGAGAGTGTGTGTGTGGATTGATTAGAGGGTGAGAGTGTGTGTGTGGATTGATTAGGGGGTGAGAGTGTGTGTGTGTGGATTGATTAGATGGTGAGAGAGAGTGTGTGGATTGATTAGGGGGTGAGAGTGTGTGTCTGTGTGGATTGATTAGATGGTGAGAGAGTGTGTGTGTGGATTGATTAGAGGGTGAGAGTTTGTGTGTGTGGATTGATTAGATGGTGAGAGTGTGTGTGTGGATTGATTAGAGGGTGAGAGTGTGTGTGTGTGGATTGATTAGAGGGTGAGAGTGTGTGTGTGGATTGATTAGAGGTGAGAGTGTGTGTGTGTGGATTGATTAGAGGGTGAGAGTGTGTGTGTGTGGATTGATTAGAATGTGAGAGAGTGTGTGTGTGGATTGATTAGGGGGTGAGACTGTGTGTGGATTGATTAGATGGTGAGAGAGTGTGTGTGTGGATTGATTAGAGGGTGAGAGTGTGTGTGTGTGGATTGATGAGATGGTGAGAGTGTGTGTGTGTGGATTGATTAGATGGTGAGAGAGTGTGTGTGTGGATTGATTAGAGGGTGAGAGTGTGTGTGTGTGGATTGATTAGATGGTGAGAGTGTGTGTGTGGATTGATTAGATGGTGAGAGAGTGTGTGTGTGGATTGATTAGAGGGTGAGAATGTGTTTGTGTGGATTGATTAGATGGTGAGTGTGTGTGTGTGTGGATTGATTAGATGGTGAGAGTGTGTGTGTGTGGATTGATTAGATGGTGAGAGAGTGTGTGTGTGGATTGATTAGGGGGTGTTGAGTGTGTGTGTGTGGATTGATTAGAGGGTGAGAGTGTGTGTGTGTGGATTGATTAGAGGGTGAGAGTGTGTGTGGATTGATTAGGGGGTGAGAGTGTGTGTGGATTGATTAGAGGGTGAGAGTGTGTGTGGATTGATTAGAGGGTGAGTGTGTGTGTGTGTGGATTGATTAGGGGGTGAGTGTGTGTGTGTGGTTTGATTAGAGGGCGAGTGTGTGTGTGTGTGTGGATTGATTAGAGGGTGAGAGTGTATGTGTGTGGATTGATTAGAGGGTGAGAGTGTGTGTGTGTGGATTGATTAGGGGGTGAGAGTGTGTGTGTGTGGATTGATTAGGGGGTGAGAGTGTGTGTGTGTGGATTGATTAGAGGGCGAGAGTGTGTGTGTGTGGATTGATTAGAGGGTGAGAGTGTGTGTGTGTGGATTGATTAGGGGTGAGAGTGTGTGTGTGTGGATTGATTAGGGGGTGAGAGTGTGTGTGTGTGGATTGATTAGAGGGTGAGAGTGTGTGTTTGTGGATTGATTAGAGGGCGAGAGTGTGTGTGTGGATTGATTAGAGGGTGAGAGTGTGTGTGGATTGATTAGAGGGTGAGAGTGTGTGTGGATTGATTAGAGGGTGAGTGTGTGTGTGTGTGGATTGATTAGAGGGCGAGTGTGTGTCTGTGTGTGGATTGATTAGGGGGTGAGAGTGTGTGTGTGTGTGGATTGATTAGAGGGTGAGAGTGTGTGTGTGTGGATTGATTAGAGGGTGAGAGTGTGTGTGGATTGATTAGGGGTGAGAGTGTGTGTGGATTGATTAGGGGGTGAGTGTGTGTGTGTGTGGATTGATTAGGGGGTGAGTGTGTGTGTGTGTGGATTGATTAGAGGGCGAGTGTGTGTGTGTGTGTGGATTGAATAGAGGGTGAGAGTGTGTGTGTGTGGATTGATTAGAGGGTGAGAGTGTGTGTGTGTGGATTGATTAGAGGGCGAGAGTGTGTGTGTGTGGATTGATTAGGGGGATAGAGTGTGTGTGTGTGGATTGATTAGAGGGTGAGTGTGTGTGTGTGCATTGATTAGAGGGTGAGAGTGTGTGTGTGTGGATTGATTAGAGGGTGAGAGTGTGTGTGTGTGGATTGATTAGAGGGTGAGTGTGTGTGTGTGGATTGATTAGAGGGTGAGAGTGTGTGTGTGTGGATTGATTAGAGGGCGAGAGTGTGTGTGTGTGGATTGATTAGGGGGTGAGAGAGTGTGTGTGTGTGGATTGATTAGAGGGCGAGAGTGTGTGTGTGTGGATTGATTAGAGGGTGAGAGAGTGTGTGTGTGTGGATTGATTAGAGGGTGAGAGTGTGTGTGTGTGGATTGATTAGAGGGTGAGAGAGTGTGTGTGTGTGGATTGATTAGAGGGCGAGAGTGTGTGTGTGTGGATTGATTAGAGGGTGAGAGAGTGTGTGTGTGTGGATTGATTAGAGGGTGAGAGTGTGTGTGTGTGTGGATTGATTAGAGGGTGAGAGTGTGTGTGTGTGGATTGATTAGATGGTGAGAGTGTGTGTGTGTGGATTGATTAGAGGGTGAGAGAGTGTGTGTGTGTGGATTGATTAGAGGGCGAGAGTGTGTGTGTGTGGATTGATTAGAGGGTGAGAGAGTGTGTGTGTGTGGATTGATTAGAGGGTGAGAGTGTGTGTGTGTGGATTGATTAGATGGTGAGAGAGTGTGTGTGGATTGATTAGAGGGTGAGAGTGTGTGTGTGTGGATTGATTAGAGGGAGAGAGTGTGTGTGTGGACTGATTAGAGGGTGAGAGTGTGTGTGTGGATTGATTAGGGAGTGAGAGTGTGTGTGTGTGGATTGATTAGATGGTGAGAGAGTGTGTGTGTGGATTGATTAGAGGGTTAGAGTGTGTGTGTGTGGATTGATTAGATGGTGAGAGAGTGTGTGTGGATTGATTTGGGGGTGAATGTGTGTGTGTGTGTGGATTGATTAGAGGGAGAGAGTGTGTGTGTGGATTGATTAGGGGGTGAGAGTGTGTGTGTGTGGATTGATTAGATGGTGAGAGAGTGTGTGTGGATTGATTAGGGGGTGAGAGTGTGTGTCTGTGTGGATTGATTAGATGGTGAGAGAGTGTGTGTGTGGATTGATTAGAGGGTGAGAGTTTGTGTGTGTGGATTGATTAGATGGTGAGAGTGTGTGTGTGTGGATTGATTAGAGGGTGAGAGTGTGTGTGTGTGGATTGATTAGAGGGTGAGAGTGTGTGTGTGTGGATTGATTAGAGGGTGAGAGTGTGTGTGTGTGGATTGATTAGAGGGTGAGAGTGTGTGTGTGTGGATTGATTAGAATGTGAGAGAGTGTGTGTGTGGATTGATTAGGGGGTGAGACTGTGTGTGGATTGATTAGATGGTGAGAGAGTGTGTGTGTGGATTTATTAGAGGGTGAGAGTGTGTGTGTGTGGATTGATGAGATGGTGAGAGTGTGTGTGTGTGTATTGATTAGATGGTGAGAGAGTGTGTGTGTGGATTGATTAGAGGGTGAGAGTGTGTGTGTGTGGATTGATTAGATGGTGAGAGTGTGTGTGTGTGGATTGATTAGATGGTGAGAGAGTGTGTGTGTGGATGATTAGAGGGTGAGAATGTGTTTGTGTGGATTGATTAGATGGTGAGTGTGTGTGTGTGTGGATTGATTAGATGGTGAGAGTGTGTGTGTGTGGATTGATTAGATGGTGAGAGAGTGTGTGTGTGGATTGATTAGGGGTGTTGAGTGTGTGTGTGTGATTGATTAGAGGGTGAGAGTGTGTGTGTGTGGATTGATTAGAGGGTGAGAGTGTGTGTGGATTGATTAGGGGGTGAGAGTGTGTGTGGATTGATTAGAGGGTGAGAGTGTGTGGATTGATTAGAGGGTGAGTGTGTGTGTGTGTGGATTGATTAGGGGTGAGTGTGTGTGTGTGTGGTTTGATTAGAGGGCGAGTGTGTGTGTGTGTGTGGATTGATTAGAGGGTGAGAGTGTATGTGTGTGGATTGATTAGAGGGTGAGTGTGTGTGTGTGGATTGATTAGGGGGTGAGAGTGTGTGTGTGTGGATTGATTAGGGGGTGAGAGTGTGTGTGTGTGGATTGATTAGAGGGCGAGAGTGTGTGTGTGTGGATTGATTAGAGGGTGAGAGTGTGTGTGTGTGGATTGATTAGGGGGTGAGAGTGTGTGTGTGTGGATTGATTAGGGGGTGAGAGTGTGTGTGTGTGGATTGATTAGAGGGTGAGAGTGTGTGTTTGTGGATTGATTAGAGGGTGAGAGTGTGTGTGTGTGGATTGATTAGAGGGTGAGAGTGTGTGTGGATTGATTAGAGGGTGAGAGTGTGTGTGGATTGATTAGAGGGTGAGTGTGTGTGTGTGGATTGATTAGAGGGCGAGTGTGTGTGTGTGTGTGGATTGATTAGGGGGTGAGAGTGTGTGTGTGTGTGGATTGATTAGAGGGTGAGAGTGTGTGTGGATTGATTAGGGGTGAGAGTGTGTGTGGATTGATTAGGGGGTGAGTGTGTGTGTGTGTGGATTGATTAGGGGGTGAGTGTGTGTGTGTGTGGATTGATTAGAGGGCGAGTGTGTGTGTGTGTGTGGATTGAATAGAGGGTGAGAGTGTGTGTGTGTGGATTGATTAGAGGGTGAGAGTGTGTGTGTGTGTGGATTGATTAGAGGGCGAGAGTGTGTGTGTGTGGATTGATTAGGGGGATAGAGTGTGTGTGTGTGGATTGATTAGAGGGTGAGTGTGTGTGTGTGGATTGATTAGAGGGTGAGAGTGTGTGTGTGTGGATTGATTAGAGGGTGAGAGTGTGTGTGTGTGGATTGATTAGAGGGTGAGTGTGTGTGTGTGGATTGATTAGAGGGTGAGAGTGTGTGTGTGTGGATTGATTAGAGGGCGAGAGTGTGTGTGTGTGGATTGATTAGAGGGGTGAGAGAGTGTGTGTGTGTGGATTGATTAGAGGGCGAGAGTGTGTGTGTGTGGATTGATTAGAGGGTGAGAGAGTGTGTGTGTGTGGATTGATTAGGGGTGAGAGTGTGTGTGTGGATTGATTAGAGGGTGAGAGTGTGTGTGTGTGGATTGATTAGAGGGTGAGAGTGTGTGTGTGTGGATTGATTAGAGGGTGAGAGTGTGTGTGTGTGGATTGATTAGAGGGTGAGAGTGTGTGTGTGTGGATTGATTAGAGGGTGAGAGTGTGTGTGTGTGGATTGATTAGAGGGTGAGAGTGTGTGTGTGTGGATTGATTAGAGGGGAGAGTGTGTGTGTGGGATTGATTAGAGGGTGAGAGTGTGTGTGTGTGGATTGATTAGGGAGTGGGTGTGGATTGATTAGAGGGTGAGAGTGTGTGTGTGGATTGATTAGGGGTGAGAGTGTGTGTGTGGATTGATTAGATGGTGAGAGTGTGTGTGTGTGGATTGATTAGAGGGTGAGAGTATGTGTGTGTGTGGATTGATTGGAGGGTGAGTGTGTGTGTGTGGATTGATTAGAGGGTGAGAGTGTGTGTGTGTGGATTGATTAGAGGGTGAGAGTGTGTGTGTGTGGATTGATTAGAGGGTGAGAGTGTGTGTGTGTGGATTGATTAGATGGTGAGAGTGTGTGTGTGTGGATTGATTAGAGGGTGAGAGTGTGTGTGTGTGGATTGATTGGAGCGTGAGAGTGTGTGTGTGTGGATTGTTTAGAGGGTGAGAATGTGTGTGTGTGGATTGATTAGAGGTTGAGAATGTGTGTGTGTGGATTGATTAGGGGGTGAGTGTGTGTGTGTGTGGATTGATTAGGGTGTGAGTGTGTGTGTGTGTGGTTTGATTAGAGGGCGAGTGTGTGTGTGTGTGTGTGGATTGATTAGAGGGTGAGAGTGTGTGTGTGTGATTGATTAGAGGGTGAGAGTGTGTGTGTGTGGATTGATTAGAGGGTGAGAGTGTGTGTGTGTGGATTGATTAGAGGGTGAGTGTGTGTGTGTGGATTGATTAGGGGGTGAGAGTGTGTGTGTGTGGATTGGTTAGAGGGTGAGTGTGTGTGTGTGGATTGATTAGAGGGTGAGAGTGTGTGTGTGTGGATTGATTAGAGGGTGAGAGTGTGTGTGTGTGGATTGATTAGAGGGTGAGTGTGTGTGTGTGGATTGATTAGAGGGTGAGAGTGTGTGTGTGTGTGGATTGATTAGAGGGCGAGAGTGTGTGTGTGGATTGATTAGGGGGTGAGAGTGTGTGTGTGTGGATTGATTAGAGGGTGAGAGTGTGTGTGTGTGGATTGATTAGAGGGTGTGAGTGTGTGTGTGGATTGATTAGGGTGTGAGAGTGTGTGTGTGTGGATTGATTAGAGGGTGAGAGTGTGTGTGTGTGGATTGATTAGGGGGTGAGAGTGTGTGTGTGGATTGATTAGGGGGTGAGAGTGTTTGTGTGTGGATTGATTAGAGGGTGAGAGTGTGTGTGTGTGGATTAATTAGGGGGTGAGAGTGTGTGTGTGTTTGGATTGATTAGAGGGTGAGTGTGTGTGTGTGTGGATTGATTAGAGGGCGAGAGTGTGTGTGTGTTTGGATTGATTAGAGGGTGAGTGTGTGTGTGTGTGTGGATTGATTAGAGGTATAGAGTGTGTGTGTGTGGATTGATTAGAGGGTGAGTGTGTGTGTTTGGATTGATTAGAGGGTGAGTGTGTGTGTGTGTGTGGATTGATTAGTGGGTGAGAGTGTGTGTTTGTGTGGATTGATTAGAGGGTGAGTGTGTGTGTGTGTGGATTGATTAGAGGGTGAGTGTGTGTGTGTGTGGATTGATTGGAGCGCGAGAGTGTGTGTGTGTGGATTGATTAGAGGGCGAGAGTGTGTGTGTGTTTGGATTGATTAGAGGGTGAGTGTGTGTGTGTGTTTGGATTGATTAGAGGGTGAGTGTGTGTGTGTGTGGATTGATTAGAGGGTGAGAGTGTGTGTGTGGATTGATTAGAGGGTGAGTGTGTGTGTGTGTGGATTGATTGGAGCGCGAGAGTGTGTGTGTGTGGATTGATTAGAGGGCGAGAGTGTGTGTGTGTTTGGATTGATTAGAGGGTGAGTGTGTGTGTGTGTTTGGATTGATTAGAGGGTGAGTGTGTGTGTGTGTGGATTGATTGGAGCGCGAGAGTGTGTGTGTGTGGATTGATTAGAGGGCGAGAGTGTGTGTGTGTTTGGATTGATTAGAGGGTGAGTGTGTGTGTGTGTGGATTGATTAGAGGGTGAGTGTGTGTGTGTGTGGATTGATTGGAGCGCGAGAGTGTGTGTGTGTGGATTGATTAGAGGGCGAGAGTGTGTGTGTGTTTGGATTGATTAGAGGGTGAGTGTGTGTGTGTGTTTGGATTGATTAGAGGGTGAGTGTGTGTGTGTGTGGATTGATTAGAGGGATAGAGTGTGTGTGTGTGGATTGATTAGAGGGTGAGTGTGTGTGTTTGGATTGATTAGAGGGCGAGAGTGTGTGTGTGTTTGGATTGATTAGAGGGCGAGAGTGTGTGTGTGTTTGGATTGATTAGAGGGTGAGTGTGTGTGTGTGTGGATTGATTAGAGGGATAGAGTGTGTGTGTGTGGATTGATTAGAGGGCGAGAGTGTGTGTGTGTTTGGATTGATTAGAGGGTGAGTGTGTGTGTGTGTGGATTGATTAGAGGGATAGAGTGTGTGTGTGTGGATTGATTAGAGGGTGAGTGTGTGTGTTTGGATTGATTAGAGGGTGAGTGTGTGTGTGTGTGTGGATTGATTAGTGGGTGAGAGTGTGTGTTTGTGTGGATTGATTGGAGGGCGAGAGTGTGTGTGTGTGGATCGATTAGGGGGTGAGAGTATGTGTGTGTGGATTGATTCGAGGGCGAGAGTGTGTGTGTGTGGATTGATTAGAGGGTGAGAATGTGTGTGTGGATTGATTAGATGGTGGGAATGTGTGTGTGTGGATTGATTAGAGGTTGAGAATGTGTGTGTGTGGATTGATTAGAGGGTGAGAATGTGTGTGTGTGGATTGATTAGAGGGTGAGAGTGTGTGTGTGTGGATTGATTAGAGGGTGAGAGTGTGTGTGTGTGGATTGATTAGAGGGTGAGAGTGTGTGTGTGTGGATTGATTAGAGGGTGAGAGTGTGTGTGTGTGGATTGATTAGAGGGTGAGAGTGTGTGTGGATTGATTAGGGGGTGAGAGTATGTGTGTGTGGATTGATTAGAGGGTGAGAATGTGTGTGTGTGGATTGATTAGAGGGTGAGAATGTGTGTGTGTGGATTGATTAGAGGGTGAGTGTGTGTGTGTGTGGATTGATTAGAGGGTGAGAATGTGTGTGTGTGGATTGATTAGGGGGTGAGAGTGTGTGTGTGTGAATTGATTAGGGGGTGAGAGTGTGTGTGTGTGTGAATTGATTAGAGGGTGAGTGTGTGTGTGTGGATTGATTAGAGGGTGAGAATGTGTATGTGTGGATTGATTAGAGGGTGAGAGTGTGTGTGTGGATTGATTAGGGGGTGAGAGAGTGTGTGTGGATTGATTAGGGGGTGAGAGTGTGTGTGTGGATTGATTAGGGGGTGAGAGTGTGTGTGTGGATTGATTAGAGGGTGAGAATGTGTGTGTGGATTGATTAGGGGGTGAGAGAGTGTGTGTGGATTGATTAGAGGGTGAGAATGTGTGTGTGGATTGATTAGAGGGTGAGAATGTGTGTGTGGATTGATTAGGGGGTGAGAGAGTGTGTGTGTGGATTGATTAGGGGGTGAGAGAGTGTGTGTGTGGATTGATTAGAGGGTGAGAGTGTGTGTGTGAATTGATTAGGGGGTGAGAGTGTGTGTGTGGATTGATTAGAGGGTGAGAATGTGTGTGTGGATTGATTAGGGGGTGAGAGTGTGTGTGTGTGTGAATTGATTAGGGGGTGAGAGTGTGTGTGTGTGTGAATTGATTAGGGGGTGAGAGTGTGTGTGTGGATTGATTAGAGGGTGAGAGTGTGAGTGTGGATTGATTAGAGGGTGAGAGTGTGTGAGTGTGGATTGATTAGGGGGTGAGAGTGTGTGTGTGTGTGAATTGATTAGGGGGTGAGAGTGTGTGTGTGTGTGAATTGATTAGGGGGTGAGAGTGTGTGTGTGTGGATTGATTAGAGGGTGAGAATGTGTGTGTGTGTGGATTGATTAGAGGGTGAGAGTGTGTGTGTGTGTGAATTGATTAGGGGGTGAGAATGTGTGTGTGTGTGGATTGATTAGAGGGTGAGAATGTGTGTGTGTGTGGATTGATTAGAGGGTGAGAGTGTGTGTGTGTGTGGATTGATTAGAGGGTGAGAGTGTGTGTGTGTGAATTGATTAGGGGGTGAGAGAGTGTGTGTGTGGATTGATTAGGGGGTGAGAGTGTGTGTGTGTGTGAATTGATTAGGGGGTGAGAGTGTGTGTGTGGATTGATTAGAGGGTGAGAGTGTGAGTGTGGATTGATTAGAGGGTGAGAGTGTGTGAGTGTGGATTGATTAGAGGGTGAGAATGTGTGTGTGTGTGGATTGATTAGAGGGTGAGAGTGTGTGTGTGTGTGAATTGATTAGGGGGTGAGAGTGTGTGTGTGTGGATTGATTAGAGGGTGAGAATGTGTGTGTGTGTGGATTGATTAGAGGGTGAGAGTGTGTGTGTGTGTGAATTGATTAGGGGGTGAGAGAGTGTGTGTGTGGATTGATTAGGGGGTGAGAGTGTGTGTGTGTGTGAATTGATTAGGGGGTGAGAGTGTGTGTGTGGATTGATTAGAGGGTGAGAGTGTGAGTGTGGATTGATTAGAGGGTGAGAGTGTGTGAGTGTGGATTGATTAGGGGGTGAGAGTGTGTGTGTGTGTGAATTGATTAGGGGGTGAGAGTGTGTGTGTGTGTGAATTGATTAGGGGGTGAGAGTGTGTGTGTGTGGATTGATTAGAGGGTGAGAATGTGTGTGTGTGGATTGATTAGAGGGTGAGAATGTGTGTGTGGATTGATTAGGGGGTGAGAGAGTGTGTGTGTGGATTGATTAGAGGGTGAGAATGTGTGTGTGTGGATTGATTAGAGGGTGAGAGTGTGTGTGTGTGGATTGATTAGGGGGTGAGAGTGTGTGTGTGTGTGAATTGATTAGGGGGTGAGAGTGTGTGTGTGTGGATTGATTAGAGGGTGAGAGTGTGTGTGTGTGTGGATTGATTAGGGGGTGAGAGTGTGTGTGTGTGTGAATTGATTAGGGGGTGAGAGTGTGTGTGTGGATTGATTAGGGGGTGAGAGTGTGTGTGTGTGTGAATTGATTAGGGGGTGAGAGTGTGTGTGTGGATTGATTAGGGGGTGAGAGTGTGTGTGTGTGGATTGATTAGAGGGTGAGAGTGTGTGTGTGGATTCATTAGGGGGTGAGAGAGTGTGTGTGTGTGGATTGATTAGAGGGTGAGAGTGTGTGTGTGTGTGGATTGATTAGAGGGTGAGAGTGTGTGTGTGGATTCATTAGGGGGTGAGAGAGTGTGTGTGTGTGGATTGATTAGAGGGTGAGAGAGTGTGTGTGGATTGATTAGAGGGTGAGAGTGTGTGTGTGTGTGGATTGATTAGAGGGTGAGAGAGTGTGTGTGGATTGATTAGAGGGTGAGAGTGTGTGTGTGTGTGGATTGATTAGAGGGTGAGAGTGTGTGTGTGGATTCATTAGGGGGTGAGAGTGGGTGTGTGTGGATTGATTAGAGGGTGAGAGAGTGTGTGTGGATTGATTAGAGGGTGAGAGTGTGTGTGTGTGTGGATTGATTAGAGGGTGAGAGTGTGTGTGTGGATTCATTAGGGGGTGAGAGAGTGTGTGTGTGTGGATTGATTAGAGGGTGAGAGAATGTGTGTGTGTGGATTGATTAGAGGGTGAGAGAGTGTGTGTGTGGATTGATTAGAGGGTGAGAGTGTGTGTGTGGATTGATTAGAGGGTGAGCGTGTGTGTGTGTGGATTGATTAGATGGTGAGAGTGTGTGTGTGTGGATTGATTAGAGGGTGAGAGAGTGTGTGTGTGTGGATTGATTAGAGAGTGAGAGTGTGTGTGTGGATTGATTAGAGGGTGAGCGTGTGTGTGTGTGGATTGATTAGATGGTGAGAGTGTGTGTGTGTGGATTGATTAGAGGGTGAGAGTGTGTGTGTGGATTGATTAGAGGGTGAGCGTGTGTGTGTGTGGATTGATTAGATGGTGAGTGTGTGTGTGTGTGGATTGATTAGGGGGTGAGTGTGTGTGTGTGTGGATTGATCAGATGGTGAGAGTGTGTGTGTATGGATTGATTAGGGGGTGAGAGAGTGTGTGTGTGTGTGTGGATTGATTAGAGGGTGAGAGTGTGTGTGTGGATTGATTAGAGGGTGAGAGTGTGTGTGTGTGGATTGATTAGGGGGTGAGAGAGTGTGTGTGTGTTTGTGGATTGATTAGAGGGTGAGAGTGTGTGTGTGTGGATTGATTAGAGGGTGAGAGTGTGTGTGTGGATTGATTAGATGGTGAGAGTGTGTGTGTGTGGATTGATTAGAGGGTGAGAGAGTGTGTGTGTGTGTGTGGATTGATTAGAGGGTGAGAGTGTGTGTGTGTGGATTGATTAGAGGGTGAGAGTGTGTGTGTGGATTGATTAGATGGTGAGAGTGTGTGTGTGTGGATTGATTAGAGGGTGAGAGTGTGTGTGTGTGGATTGATTGGAGGGTGAGTGTGTGTGTGTGTGGATTGATTAGAGGGTGAGAGTGTGTGTGTGGATTGATTAGAGGGTGAGAGTGTGTGTGTGTGGATTGATTAGATGGTGAGAGTGTGTGTGTGTGGATTGATTAGAGGGTGAGAGAGTGTGTGTGTGTGGATTGATTAGAGGCCGAGAGTGTGTGTGTGTGGATTGATTAGAGGGTGAGAGAGTGTGTGTGTGTGGATTGATTAGAGGGTGAGAGTGTGTGTGTGTGGATTGATTAGATGGTGAGAGTGTGTGTGTGTGGATTGATTAGAGGGTGAGAGTGTGTGTGTGTGGATTGATTGGAGGGTGAGTGTGTGTGTGTGTGGATTGATTAGAGGGTGAGAGTGTGTGTGTGTGTGGATTGATTAGAGGGTGAGAGTGTGTGTGTGTGGATTGATTAGAGGGTGAGAGTGTGTGTGTGTGGATTGATTAGATGGTGAGAGTGTGTGTGTGTGGATTGATTAGAGGGTGAGAGTGTGTGTGTGTGGATTGATTGGAGGGTGAGAGTGTGTGTGTGTGGATTGTTTAGAGGGTGAGAATGTGTGTGTGTGGATTGATTTGAGGTTGAGAATGTGTGTGTGTGGATTGATTAGGGGGTGAGAGTGTGTGTGTGTGGATTGATTAGAAGGTGAGTGTGTGTGTGTGTGGATTGATTAGAGGGTGAGAGTGTGTGTGTGTGGATTGATTAGAGGGTGTGAGAGTGTGTGTGGATTGATTAGAGGGTGAGAGTGTGTGTGTGTGGATTGGTTAGAGGGTGAGTGTGTGTGTGTGTGGATTGATTAGGGGGTGAGAGTGTGTGTGTGTGGATTGATTAGATGGTGAGAGTGTGTGTGTGGATTGATTAGAGGGTGAGAGTGTGTGTGTGGATTGATTAGATGGTGAGAGAGTGTGTGTGGATTGATTAGAGGGTGAGAGGGTGTGTGTGTGGATTGATTAGAGGGAGAGAGTGTGTGTGTGGACTGATTAGAGGGTGAGAGTGTGTGTGTGGATTGATTAGGGGGTGAGAGTGTGTGTGTGTGGATTGATTAAATGGTGAGAGAGTGTGCGTGTGGATTGATTAGAGGGTTAGAGTGTGTGTGTGTGGATTGATTAGATGGTGAGAGAGTGTGTGTGGATTGATTAGGGGGTGAATGTGTGTGTGTGTGGATTGATTAGAGGGAGAGAGAGTGTGTGTGTGGATTGATTAAAGGGTGAGAGTTTGTGTGTGTGGATTGATTAGATGGTGAGAGTGTGTGTGTGTGGATTGATTAGAGGGTGAGAGTGTGTGTGTGTGGATTGATTAGAGGGTGAGAGTGTGTGTGTGTGGATTGATTAGGGGGTGAGAGTGTGTGTGTGGATTGATGAGAGGGTGAGAGTGTGTGTGTGTGGATTGATTAGATGGTAAGAGAGTGTGTGTGTGGATTGATTAGAGGGTGAGAGTGTGTGTGTGTGGATTGATTAGAGGGTGTGAGTGTGTGTGTGGATTGATTAGAGGGTGAGAGTGTGTGTGTGTGGATTGAATAGAGGGTGAGAGTGTGTGTGTGTGGATTGATTAGATGGTGAGAGAGTGTGTGTGTGAATTGATTAGAGGGTGAGAGTTTGTGTGTGTGGATTGATTAGGGGGTGAGAGTATGTGTGTGTGGATTGATTAGAGGGTGAGAGTGTGTTTGTGTGGATTGATTAGAGGGTGAGAGTGTGTGTGTGTGGATTGATTAGAGGGTGAGAGTGTGTGTGTGTGGATTGATTAGAGGGTGAGAGTGTGTGTGTGTGGATTGATTAGGGGGTGAGAGTGTGTGTGTGTGGATTGATTAGATGGTGAGAGTGTGTGTGTGGATTGATTAGAGGGTGAGAGTGTGTGTGTGTGGATTGATTAGAGGGTGAGAGTGTGTGTGTGTGGATTGATTAGATGGTGAGAGAGTGTGTGTGTGGATTGATTAGAGGGTGAGAGTTTGTGTGTGTGGATTGATTAGGGGGTGAGAGTGTGTGTGTGTGGATTGATTAGAGGGTGAGAGTGTGTGTGTGTGGATTGATTAGAGGGTGAGAGTGTGTGTGTGTGGATTGATTAGAGGGTGAGAGTGTGTGTGTGTGGATTGATTAGAGGGTGAGAGTGTGTGTGTGTGGATTGATTAGAGGGTGAGAGTGTGTGTGTGTGGATTGATTAGAGGGTGAGAGTGTGTGTGTGTGGATTGATTAGGGGGTGAGAGTGTGTGTGTGTGGATTGATTAGAGGGTGTGAGTGTGTGTGTGGATTGATTAGAGGGTGAGTGTGTGTGTGTGTGGATTGAATAGAGGGTGAGAGTGTGTGTGTGTGGATTCATTAGAGGGTGAGAGTGTGTGTGTGTGGATTGATTAGGGGGTGAGAGTGTGTGTGTGTGGATTGATTAGATGGTGAGAGTGTGTGTGTGGATTGATTAGAGTGTGAGAGTGTGTGTGTGTGGATTGATTAGATGGTGAGAGAGTGTGTGTGGATTGATTAGAGGGTGAGAGTGTGTGTGTGGATTGATTAGAGGGTGAGAGTGTGTGTGTGTGGATTG
Source organism: Heterodontus francisci (assembly GCF_036365525.1). Classification (NCBI taxonomy): domain Eukaryota; kingdom Metazoa; phylum Chordata; class Chondrichthyes; order Heterodontiformes; family Heterodontidae; genus Heterodontus; species Heterodontus francisci. The sequence continues at coordinate 20,974 of NW_027141957.1, forward strand.
ATTAGAGGGTGAGAGTGTGTGTGTGTGGATTGATTAGAGGGTGAGAGTGTGTGTGTGTGGATTGATTAGAGGGTGAGAGAGTGTGTGTGTGGATTGATTAGAGGGTGAGAGAGTGTGTGTGGATTGATTAGAGGGCAAGAGTGTGTGTGTGGATTGATTAGAGGGTGAGAATGTGTGTGTGGATTGATTAGGGAGTGCGAGTGTATGTGTGTGGATTGATTCGAAAGTGAGAGTGTGTGTGTGGATTGATTAGGGTGTGAGAGTGTGTGTGTGTGGATTGATTAGAGGGTGAGAGTGTGTGTGTGTGGATTGATTAGATGGTGAGAGAGTGTGTGTGTGGATTGATTAGAGGGTTAGAGTGTGTGTGTGTGGATTGATTAGATGGTGAGAGAGTGTGTGTGGATTGATTAGAGGGTGAGAGTGTGTTTGTGTGGATGGATTAGAGGGTGAGTGTGTGTGTGTGTGGATTGAATAGATGGTGAGAGTGTGTGTGTGTGGATTGATTAGAGGGTGAGTGTGTGTGTGTGTGGATTGATAAGAGGGTGAGAGTGTATGTGTGGATTGATTCGATGGTGAGAGAGTGTGTGTGGATTGATTAGAGGGTGAGAGTGTGTGTGTGTGGATAGATTAGAGGGTGAGGGTGTGTGTGTGGATTGATTAGAGGGTGAGAGTGTGTGTGTGTGGATTGATTAGAGGGTGAGAGTGTGTGTGTGGATTGATTAGAGGGTGAGAGTGTGTGTGTGTGGATTGATTAGAGGGTGAGAGAGTGTGTGTGGATTGATTAGAGGGTGAGAGTGTGTGTGTGTGGATTGATAAGAGGGTTAAAGTGTATGTGTGTGGATTGATTTGGGGGTGAGAGTGTGTGTGTGGATTGATTAGAGGGTGAGTGTGTCTGTGTGTGGATTGATTAGAGGGTGAGTGTGTGTGTGTGTGGATTGATTAGAGGGTGAGAGTGTGTGTGTGTGGATTGATTAGAGGGTGAGAGTGTGTGTGTGTGGATTGATTAGAGGGTGAGAGTTTATGTGATTGGATTGATTAGATGGTGAGAGATTGTGTATGGATTGATTAGAGGGTGAGAGTGTGTGTGTGGATTGATTAGAGGGTGAGAGTGTGTGTGTGTGGATTGATTAGATGGTGAGAGTGTGTGTGTGTGGATTGATTAGAGGGTGAGAGTGTGTGTGTGTGGATTGATTAGAGGGTGAGAGTGTGTGTGTGTGGATTGATTAGAGGGTGAGAGTGTGTGTGTGTGGATTGATTAGATGGTGAGAGTGTGTGTGTGTGGATTGATTAGAGGGTGAGAGTGTGTGTGTGTGGATTGATTAGAGGGTGACAGTGTGTGTGTGTGGATTGATTAGAGGGTGAGAGTGTGTGTGTGTGGATTGATTAGATGGTGAGAGTGTGTGTGTGTGGATTGATTAGAGGGTGAGAGTGTGTGTGTGTGGATTGATTAGAGGGTGAGAGTGTGTGTGTGTGGATTGATTAGAGGGTGAGAGTGTGTGTGTGTGTGGATTGATTAGATGGTGAGAGTGTGTGTGTGTGGATTGATTAGAGGGTGAGTGTGTGTGTGTGTGGATTGATTAGATGGTGAGAGTGTGTGTGTGTGGATTGATTAGAGGGTGAGTGTGTGTGTGTGTGGATTTATTAGATGGTGAGAGTGTGTGTGTGTGGATTGATTAGAGGGTGAGAGTGTGTGTGTGTGGATTGATTAGAGGGTGAGTGTGTGTGTGTGTGGATTGATTAGATGGTGAGAGAATGTGTGTGGATTGATTAGAGGGTGAGAGTGTGTGTGTGTGGATTGATTAGAGGGTGAGTGTGTGTGTGTGGATTGATTAGAGGGTGAGTGTGTGTGTGTGTGGATTGATCAGATGGTGAGAGTGTGTGTGTATGGATTGATTAGAGGGTGAGAGTGTGTGTGTGTGGATTGATTAGAGGGTGAGAGTGTGTGTGTGTGGATTGATTAGAGGGTGAGAGAGTGTGTGTGTGTGGATTGATTAGAGGGTGAGTGTGTGTGTGTGTGGATTGATCAAATGGTGAGAGTGTGTGTGTATGGATTGATTAGAGGGTGAGAGTGTGTGTGTGTGGATTGATTAGAGGGTGAGAGTGTGTGTGTGGATTGATTAGAGGGTGAGAGTGTGTGTGTGTGGATTGATTAGAGGGTGAGAGTGTGTGTGTGTGTGTGTGTGGATTGATTAGAGGGTGAGAGTGTGTGTGTGTGGATTGATTAGAGGGTGAGAGTGTGTGTGTGGATTGATTAGATGGTGAGAGTGTGTGTGTGTGGATTGATTAGAGGGTGAGAGAGTGTCTGTGTGTGTGTGGATTGATTAGAGGGTGAGAGTGTGTGTGTGTGGATTGATTAGAGGGTGAGAGTGTGTGTGTGTGGATTGATTAGATGGTGAGAGTGTGTGTGTGTGGATTGATTAGAGGGTGAGAGTGTGTGTGTGTGGATTGATTGGAGGGTGAGTGTGTGTGTGTGTGGATTGATTAGAGGGTGAGAGTGTGTGTGTGTGTGGATTGATTAGAGGGTGAGAGTGTGTGTGTGTGGATTGATTAGATGGTGAGAGTGTGTGTGTGTGGATTGATTAGATGGTGACAGAGTGTGTGTGTGTGGATTGATTAGAGGGCGAGAGTGTGTGTGTGTGGATTGATTAGAGGGTGAGAGAGTGTGTGTGTGTGGATTGATTAGAGGGTGAGAGTGTGTGTGTGTGTGGATTGATTAGAGGGTGAGAGTGTGTGTGTGTGGATTGATTAGATGGTGAGAGTGTGTGTGTGTGGATTGATTAGAGGGTGAGAGAGTGTGTGTGTGTGGATTGATTAGAGGGTGAGAGTGTGTGTGTGTGGATTGATTAGATGGTGAGAGTGTGTGTGTGTGGATTGATTAGAGGGTGAGAGTGTGTGTGTGTGGATTGATTGGAGGGTGAGTGTGTGTGTGTGTGGATTGATTTGAGGTTGAGAATGTGTGTGTGTGGATTGATTAGGGGGTGAGAGTGTGTGTGTGTGGATTGATTAGAAGGTGAGTGTGTGTGTGTGTGGATTGATTAGAGGGTGAGAGTGTGTGTGTGTGGATTGATTAGAGGGTGAGAGAGTGTGTGTGGATTGATTAGAGGGTGAGAGTGTGTGTGTGTGGATTGGTTAGAGGGTGAGAGTGTGTGTGTGTGGATTGATTAGGGGGTGAGAGTGTGTGTGTGTGTGGATTGATTAGATGGTGAGAGTGTGTGTGTGTGGATTGATTAGAGGGTGAGAGTGTGTGTGTGGATTGATTAGATGGTGAGAGAGTGTGTGTGGATTGATTAGAGGGTGAGAGTGTGTGTGTGTGGATTGATTAGAGGGAGAGAGTGTGTGTGTGGACTGATTAGAGGGTGAGAGTGTGTGTGTGGATTGATTAGGGGGTGAGAGTGTGTGTGTGTGGATTGATTAGATGGTGAGAGAGTGTGTGTGTGGATTGATTAGAGGGTTAGAGTGTGTGTGTGTGGATTGATTAGATGGTGAGAGTGTGTGTGTGGATTGATTAGGGGGTGAATGTGTGTGTGTGTGGATTGATTAGAGGGAGAGAGAGTGTGTGTGTGGATTGATTAAAGGGTGAGAGTTTGTGTGTGTGGATTGATTAAAGGGTGAGAGTTTGTGTGTGTGGATTGATTAGATGGTGAGAGTGTGTGTGTGTGGATTAATTAGAGGGTGAGAGTGTGTGTGTGTGGATTGATTAGGGGGTGAATGTGTGTGTGTGTGGATTGATTAGAGGGAGAGAGAGTGTGTGTGTGGATTGATTAAAGGGAGAGAGTGTGTGTGTGTGGATTAATTAGAGGGTGAGAATGTGTGTGTGTGGATTGATTAGGGGGTGAATGTGTGTGTGTGTGGATTGATTAGAGGGAGAGAGAGTGTGTGTGTGGATTGATTAGATGGTGAGAGTGTGTGTGTGTGGATTAATTAGAGGGTGAGAATGTGTGTGTGTGGATTGATTAGGGGGTGAATGTGTGTGTGTGTGGATTGATTAGAGGGAGAGAGAGTGTGTGTGTGGATTGATTAAAGGGTGAGAGTTTGTGTGTGTGGATTGATTAGATGGTGAGAGTGTGTGTGTGTGGATTAATTAGAGGGTGAGAGTGTGTGTGTGTGGATTGATTAGAGTGTGAGAGTGTGTGTGTGTGGATTGATTAGAGGGTGAGAGTGTGTGTGTGTGGATTGATTAGAGGGTGAGAGTGTGTTTGTGTGGATTGATTCGAGGGTGAGTGTGTGTGTGTGTGGATTGATTAGGGGGTGAGAGTGTGTGTGTGTGGATTGATTAGATGGTGAGAGTGTGTGTGTGGATTGATGAGAGGGTGAGAGTGTGTGTGTGTGGATTGATTAGATGGTAAGAGAGTGTGTGTGTGGATTGATTAGAGGGTGAGAGTGTGTGTGTGTGGATTGATTAGAGGGTGTGAGTGTGTGTGTGGATTGATTAGAGGGTGAGAGTGTGTGTGTGTGGATTGAATAGAGGGTGAGAGTGTGTGTGTGTGGATTGATTAGATGGTGAGAGAGTGTGTGTGTGGATTGATTAGAGGGTGAGAGTTTGTGTGTGTGGATTGATTAGGGGGTGAGAGTGTGTGTGTGTGGATTGATTAGAGGGTGAGAGTGTGTTTGTGTGGATTGATTAGAGGGTGAGAGTGTGTGTGTGTGGATTGATTAGAGGGTGAGAGTGTGTATGTGTGGATTGATTAGAGGGTGAGAGTGTGTGTGTGTGGATTGATTAGGGGGTGAGAGTGTGTGTGTGTGGATTGATTAGATGGTGAGAGTGTGTGTGTGGATTGATTAGAGGGTGAGAGTGTGTGTGTGTGGATTGATTAGATGGTGAGAGAGTGTGTGTGTGGATTGATTAGAGGGTGAGAGTTTGTGTGTGTGGATTGATTAGGGGGTGAGAGTGTGTGTGTGTGGATTGATTAGAGGGTGAGAGAGTGTGTGTGGATTGATTAGAGGGTGAGAGTGTGTGTGTGTGGATTGGTTAGAGGGTGAGAGTGTGTGTGTGTGGATTGATTAGAGGGTGAGAGAGTGTGTGTGTGTGGATTGATTAGAGGGTGAGAGTGTGTGTGTGTGGATTGATTAGATGGTGAGAGTGTGTGTGTGTGGATTGATTAGAGGGTGAGAGAGTGTGTGTGTGTGGATTGATTAGAGGGTGAGAGTGTGTGTGTGTGGATTGATTAGATGGTGAGAGTGTGTGTGTGTGGATTGATTAGAGGGTGAGAGTGTGTGTGTGTGGATTGATTGGAGGGTGAGTGTGTGTGTGTGTGGATTGATTTGAGGTTGAGAATGTGTGTGTGTGGATTGATTAGGGGGTGAGAGTGTGTGTGTGTGGATTGATTAGAAGGTGAGTGTGTGTGTGTGTGGATTGATTAGAGGGTGAGAGTGTGTGTGTGTGGATTGATTAGAGGGTGAGAGAGTGTGTGTGGATTGATTAGAGGGTGAGAGTGTGTGTGTGTGGATTGGTTAGAGGGTGAGAGTGTGTGTGTGTGGATTGATTAGGGGGTGAGAGTGTGTGTGTGTGTGGATTGATTAGATGGTGAGAGTGTGTGTGTGTGGATTGATTAGAGGGTGAGAGTGTGTGTGTGGATTGATTAGATGGTGAGAGAGTGTGTGTGGATTGATTAGAGGGTGAGAGTGTGTGTGTGTGGATTGATTAGAGGGAGAGAGTGTGTGTGTGGACTGATTAGAGGGTGAGAGTGTGTGTGTGGATTGATTAGGGGGTGAGAGTGTGTGTGTGTGGATTGATTAGATGGTGAGAGAGTGTGTGTGTGGATTGATTAGAGGGTTAGAGTGTGTGTGTGTGGATTGATTAGATGGTGAGAGTGTGTGTGTGGATTGATTAGGGGGTGAATGTGTGTGTGTGTGGATTGATTAGAGGGAGAGAGAGTGTGTGTGTGGATTGATTAAAGGGTGAGAGTTTGTGTGTGTGGATTGATTAAAGGGTGAGAGTTTGTGTGTGTGGATTGATTAGATGGTGAGAGTGTGTGTGTGTGGATTAATTAGAGGGTGAGAGTGTGTGTGTGTGGATTGATTAGGGGGTGAATGTGTGTGTGTGTGGATTGATTAGAGGGAGAGAGAGTGTGTGTGTGGATTGATTAAAGGGTGAGAGTGTGTGTGTGTGGATTAATTAGAGGGTGAGAATGTGTGTGTGTGGATTGATTAGGGGGTGAATGTGTGTGTGTGTGGATTGATTAGAGGGAGAGAGAGTGTGTGTGTGGATTGATTAGATGGTGAGAGTGTGTGTGTGTGGATTAATTAGAGGGTGAGAATGTGTGTGTGTGGATTGATTAGGGGGTGAATGTGTGTGTGTGTGGATTGATTAGAGGGAGAGAGAGTGTGTGTGTGGATTGATTAAAGGGTGAGAGTTTGTGTGTGTGGATTGATTAGATGGTGAGAGTGTGTGTGTGTGGATTAATTAGAGGGTGAGAGTGTGTGTGTGTGGATTGATTAGAGTGTGAGAGTGTGTGTGTGTGGATTGATTAGAGGGTGAGAGTGTGTGTGTGTGGATTGATTAGAGGGTGAGAGTGTGTTTGTGTGGATTGATTCGAGGGTGAGTGTGTGTGTGTGTGGATTGATTAGGGGGTGAGAGTGTGTGTGTGTGGATTGATTAGATGGTGAGAGTGTGTGTGTGGATTGATGAGAGGGTGAGAGTGTGTGTGTGTGGATTGATTAGATGGTAAGAGAGTGTGTGTGTGGATTGATTAGAGGGTGAGAGTGTGTGTGTGTGGATTGATTAGAGGGTGTGAGTGTGTGTGTGGATTGATTAGAGGGTGAGAGTGTGTGTGTGTGGATTGAATAGAGGGTGAGAGTGTGTGTGTGTGGATTGATTAGATGGTGAGAGAGTGTGTGTGTGGATTGATTAGAGGGTGAGAGTTTGTGTGTGTGGATTGATTAGGGGGTGAGAGTGTGTGTGTGTGGATTGATTAGAGGGTGAGAGTGTGTTTGTGTGGATTGATTAGAGGGTGAGAGTGTGTGTGTGTGGATTGATTAGAGGGTGAGAGTGTGTATGTGTGGATTGATTAGAGGGTGAGAGTGTGTGTGTGTGGATTGATTAGGGGGTGAGAGTGTGTGTGTGTGGATTGATTAGATGGTGAGAGTGTGTGTGTGGATTGATTAGAGGGTGAGAGTGTGTGTGTGTGGATTGATTAGATGGTGAGAGAGTGTGTGTGTGGATTGATTAGAGGGTGAGAGTTTGTGTGTGTGGATTGATTAGGGGGTGAGAGTGTGTGTGTGTGGATTGATTAGAGGGTGAGAGTGTGTGTGTGTGGATTGATTAGATGGTGAGAGAGTGTGTGTGTGGATTGATTAGAGGGTGAGAGTGTGTGTGTGTGGATTGATTAGATGGTGAGAGAGTGTGTGTGTGGATTGATTAGAGGGTGAGAGTGTGTGTGTGTGGATTGATTAGAGGGTGAGAGTGTGTGTGTGTGGATTGATTAGATGGTGAGAGAGTGTGTGTGTGGATTGATTAGAGGGTGAGAGTGTGTGTGTGTGGATTGATTAGAGGGTGAGAGTGTGTGTGTGTGGATTGATTAGAGGGTGCGAGTGTGTATGTGTGGATTGATTAGAGGGTGAGAGTGTGTGTGTGTGGATTGATTAGAGGGTGAGAGTGTGTGTGTGTGGATTGATTAGAGGGTGAGAGTGTGTGTGTGTGGATTGATTAGAGAGTGAGAGTGTGTGTGTGTGGATTGATTAGAGGGTGAGAGTGTGTGTGTGTGGATTGATTAGAGGGTGAGAGTGTGTGTGTGTGGATTGATTAGGGGGTGAGAGTGTGTGTGTGTGGATTGATTAGAGGGTGTGAGTGTGTGTGTGGATTGATTAGAGGGTGAGTGTGTGTGTGTGTGGATTGAATAGAGGGTGAGAGTGTGTGTGTGTGGATTGATTAGGGGGTGAGAGTGTGTGTGTGTGGATTGATTAGATGGTGAGAGTGTGTGTGTGGATTGATTAGAGTGTGAGTGTGTGTGTGTGTGGATTGATTAGATGGTGAGAGAGTGTGTGTGGATTGATTAGAGGGTGAGAGTGTGTGTGTGTGGATTGATTAGAGGGTGAGAGTGTGTGTGTGTGGACTGATTAGAGGGTGAGAGTGTGCGTGTGTGGATTGATTAGAGGGTGAGAGTGTGTGTGTGTGGATTGATTAGAGGGTGAGAGTGTGTGTGTGGATTGATTAGAGGGTAAGAGTGTGTGTGTGGATTGATTAGAGGTTGAGAATGTGTGTGTTGATTGATTAGGGGGTGCGAGTGTTTGTGTGTGGATTGATTCGAAAGTGAGAGTGTGTGTGTGTGGATTGATTAGAGGGTGAGAGTGTGTGTGTGTGGATTGATTAGAGTGTGAGAGTGTGTGTGTGTGGATTGATTAGAGGGTGAGAGTGTGTGTGTGTGGATTGATTAGAGGGTGAGAGTGTGTGTGTGTGGATTGATTAGATGGTGAGAGTGTGTGTGTGTGGATTGATTAGAGGGTGAGAGTGTGTGTGTGGATTGATTAGAGGGTGAGGTGTGTGTGTGTGGATTGATTAGAGGGTGAGAGTGTGTGTGTGTGGATTGATTAGATGGTGAGAGTGTGTGTGTGTGGATTGATTAGAGGGTGAGTGTGTGTGTGTGTGGATTGATTAGATGGTGAGAGTGTGTGTGTGTGGATTGATTAGAGGGTGAGTGTGTGTGTGTGGATTGATTAGATGGTGAGAGTGTGTGTGTGTGGATGATTAGAGGGTGAGTGTGGTGTGTGTGGATTTATTAGGTGGTGAGAGTGTGTGTGTGTGGATTGATTAGATGGTGAGAGTGTGTGTGTGTGGATTGATTAGATGGTGAGAGTGTGTGTATGGATTGATTAGAGGGTGAGAGTGTGTGTGTGTGGATTGATTAGAGGGTGAGTGTGTGTGTGTGTGGATTGATTAGATGGTGAGAGAGTGTGTGTGTGGATTGATTAGAGGGTGAGAGTGTGTGTGTGTGGATTGATTAGAGGGTGAGAGTGTGTGTGTGTGGATTGATTAGAGGTGAGAGTGTGTGTGTGTGGATTGATTAGATGGTGAGAGTGTGTGTGTGGATTGATTAGAGGGTGAGAGTGTGTGTGTGTGGATTGATTAGAGGGTGAGAGTGTGTGTGTGTGGATTGATTAGAGGGGAGAGTGTGTGTGTGTGGATTGATTAATGGGTGAGAGTGTGTGTGTGTGGATTGATTAGAGGGTGAGTGTGTGTGTGTGTGGATTGATTAGATGGTGAGAGTGTGTGTGTGTGGATTGATTAGAGGGTGAGTGTGTGTGTGTGTGGATTTATTAGATGGTGAGAGTGTGTGTGTGTGGATTGATTAGAGGGTGAGAGTGTGTGTGTGTGGATTGATTAGAGGGTGAGTGTGTGTGTGTGTGGATTGATTAGATGGTGAGAGAAGGTGTGTGTGATTGATAGAGGGGAGAGTGTGTGTGTGTGGATTGATAGAGGGTGAGTGTGTGTGTGTGGATTGATTAGATGGTGAGAGAGTGTGTGTGGATTGATTAGAGGGTGAGAGTGTGTGTGTGTGGATTGATTAGAGGTGAGTGTGTGTGTGTGTGGATTGATTAGATTGTGAGAGAGTGTGTGTGGATTGATTAGAGGGTGAGAGTGTATGTGAGTGGATTGATAGATGTTGAGAGTGTTGTGTGTGTGGATTGATTAGAGGGTGAGAGTGTGTGTGTGTGGATTGATTAGATGTTGAGAGTGTGTGTGTGTGGATTGATTAGAGGGTGAGAGTGTGTGTGTGTGGATTGATTAGAGGGTGAGTGTGTGTGTGTGTGGTTTGATTAGATGGTGAGAGTGTGTGTGTGGATTGATTAGAGGGTGAGAGTATATGTGAGTGGATTGATTAGATGGTGAGAGAGTGTGTGTGGATTGATTAGAGGGTGAGAGTGTGTGTGTGTGTGGGTGTGTGGATTGATTAGATGGTGAGAGTGTGTGTGTGTGGATTGATTAGAGGGTGAGAGTGTGTGTGTGGGATTGATTAGAGGGTGAGAGTGTGTGTGTGTGGATTGATTAGAGGGTGAGAGTGGTGTGAGTGGATTGATTCGAGGGGTGAGTGTGTGTGTGTGGATTGATTCGAGGGTGTGAGAGTGTGTGTGTGGCTTGATTAGAGGGTGAGAGTGTGTGGTGAGTGGATTGATTAGAGGGTGATTGTGTGTGTGTGGATTGATTCGATGGGTGAGAGAGTGTGTGTGTGGCTTGATTAGAGGGGTGAGTGTGTGTGTGTGTGGATTGATTAGAGGGTGATTGTGTGTGTGGATGGATTGATTGA